>NW_013542870.1:1040276-1048118 GCF_000499545.2 Eimeria tenella | reverse complement strand
AGGGTTTAGGGTTTAGGGTTTGGAGTTGAGGGTTTAGTGTTTAGGGTTTTCTCTACGCAGTGGGGGGCCCCCCGGGGCCCTTCCTGGCTGACAAAAGCTGAAGTAGAAAAACTAAAGTTAAATAAAATAAAACAAAATAAAATAAATAAAATAATAAAACAAAGCTAAATAATTAAAACAAACAAAGTTAATTCAAATAAAATTAATCAAAATAAATAAAATAAATTGAATGGCTACAAATTGGTCTGAAGTCAGTTTCTCCTTCAGGACATAAAAAGGAAAAAAAAGAAAAAAAGAAAATCAAAAAATAAAATAAATAAAAGACAAAAGGGACAAATAAGAATTAAAAAAGAAACAAAAAAGAACTAAGGCAAGAAATAAAAAAAGAAATTAAAATAAATCAAAAGAAATTAAAAGGAAACTAAAAGAAATTAAAAATAAATTAAAAGAAATTAAAAGGAAATAAAAATAAAAAGAAACAAAAAAAGACAGTAAAGTTTTCAGCTAACAAAAAGTGATAAAGCGCAAAGGATGGGAAGAGCTGCGCCAGCTGCAAACCCTAAACCCTAAACCCTAAACACTAAACCCTAAACCCTAGGAGCAAAAGGGCAAAGAAGTCTTTTTTGCATTTTCTGGAGTTTTTCCTCCAGGAGAATTTTTCAGCAGCGCCAACTCCACCCCAGTGCCTATAAATAAATAAATAAATAAATAAATAAATAAATAAATGGATAAATAAATAAATAAATAAATAAATAATAAAATAAATAAGAATATAAATAATAAATAAATAAATAAATAAATTCAAAAAGCAAAAAAGCAAAAAGTGGCAAACCGGAAAAACAAGAAAACGGAAATAAATGGACGAGAAATGAAATTCAAAAGTGGAAAATAAATCATTAAATAATTAAAATTAATTTAATTTAATTTGATTTAATTTAGTTCAATTTAATCTAATTATTTTAATTTAATTTAATCTAATTTAATTTAGTTTAATTTAATTTACTAATTTGAGCTAATTTAATTAATCCAATTCGATTTAATTTGACCGAAAAACGAAAAATCGAAAAAGCGACAAGAGAAATAAGTAAAAACAAATAAACAAACAAATAAATAAATAAATAAAAATCAAATTAATAAATAAAAATAAATAAATAAATAAAAATTAAATTAATAAATAAAAATAAATAATGGAAAAAATCAACAAATAAAATTCGAAAAAGAAAAGACCCACAAGACTGTTCGAGGAGCTGCAGAATTTCATTTTGAGTTTTTTCTCTTCTCTTTTTTATTTTTTGTAAATCCCCAATTGCTTCTTTTCTCAAGTTCAAGACCATTCTGAACAAACAAACAAAGCCTAAACCCTAAACCCTAAACCCTAAACCCTAGGCCCTGGGGTTCACAAGGCGCGGCCCAGGCAGCAGTTTCAGCGCCAGCCAAAAAATAAGCCTAAACGCTAAACCCTAAACCCCAAACCCTAAACCCTAAACCCCAAATTAGGGTTTACGTCAGCCCGCAGCAAGCAACAGGCCGAGGCCTCCGCAGCGCCCCTCCTGCGTCTAAAAATTCACCAATTAGTCAACTAAATAAACACCAAGCCCAAACCCTAAACCCTAAACCCTAAACCCTAAACTCTAAACGCTAAACCCTAAACCCTAGGAATACCCGTTAAGAGCTTCTTCTGCTTGTCTCCTGGAGGCGGACTCTTCATAAATAGCCTTCTCCGCTTCTCCCAGCGCTGCAAACGCCAAACCCTAAACCCTTGCAAACCCTAAACCCTAAACCCTAAACTCTCCTTAACCCTAAACCCTAAACCCTAAACCCTAGCGCCTCAAAAGACCCCTCAAGAGCGGACCATCGTTTAGCTTCGCTGTCAACGCGTCAGCCGCCGTCTCTCTGCGCAGAAACCCTAAACCCTAAACCCTAAACCCTAAACTCTGACACCAAACCTTAAACCCTAAACCCTAAACCCTAAACCCTAAACCCTAAACCCTAACCTGGTTGATTTGACGTGAGCCAGAGAAGCCCAGAGCTCTCTGCATTTCTCCTTCGCCTTTGTCGGGGGCACAGCAGCCTCCCAAGACCCTGAAGGCAGCCCCCAAACCCTAAACCCTAAACCCTAAACCCTAATCCCTGAACCCTAAGCCGTAAACCCTAAACCCTTAACCCTACACCCTAAACCCTAGAGTGGGCGAACAAACTCGATCCAGAGGCCCTGAGACATTTCAAAGGCAATCTCTTCTAGCCCGTAACTTAGGGCCAAGAATTTAGGGTTTAGGGTTTAGGGTTTAGGGTTTAGGGTTTACTCTCTTTGTTTTTGTGAAAGAGACAAAGACTGTTTATGAGCTTTTCGCCTTCCGCCCTCAAATGCTCCAGAACTGTCTCTCTTTGCTGCAGCAAAAGGACAAATTAATTGAATTTATTTTTATTTTTATTTTTATTTATTTTTATTTCTTTATTTCTTTATTTCTTTATTTCTTTTTAATTCTTTTGAATAAAATAATATATCAAAATTAATTAATTAAATAATTATTTTGTTATTTATATTTATTCATTTATTTATTCATTTATTTATTTATTTCTAAATAATAAGATGAAATTACCTGTTTAATTTGCTTCAGCTCAGCTGCTGCAGCTTTCTCTATTGCTGGCAGCGCCGAAAGCCTTTGCTGCTGCAGCTGCTGCTGCTGCTGCTGCAGCGCAGCAGCAGCAGCTTCGAGACCCAGCACCTCTTGCTGCTCCACCTGCAGCACCACCACCACCAACAGCAGCAACAGCAGCAGCAGCATGAGCAGCAGCGGCAGCAGCAGCAGCGGCAGCGTTTCCTGGCCTTTGCAGCATTACTCAAGATTTATTATCGATCATTTATTGTTTGTTGTTTATTACTTAATTATATTTATTTTATATTTATTAATAGTTATTACTGTTTATTATTTATTTATTACTTATGTTTATACCCAAGCAGTCATTTGCTTGAGCAAAGCTGTGATGCAGCAGACACAGCAGCAGCAGCAGCAGCAGCAACAGCAGCAGCAGCAGCAAAGCAGCAGCAACAGCAGCACTAGCAGCAACGGCAGAAACAGCAGCAGCAGTAGCAACAGCAGCAGCAACAAGGGCAATCGCAGCAGCAACAGCAGCAGCAACAACAGCAGCAGCACAAACAGCAAAAACAGCAGCAGCAAAAGCAGCAGCAGCAGCAACAAAGGAACGCATGCGCACTTTGTAGTGAAATAGATATATAAATAAAAAGCCATTTAGCAAATAAAGAACTAAACATGTATTTAGATTTATTTTTTTTTAATTTTATTCTATTTATTTTTTATTTCTTTTATTTATTTTTTTATTTTATTTTATTTATTTTATTTATTTGTTATTTGCTGCACCTGTACAGACAGCCGAGTCCAGTGCTGCAGTTTGGCCGCCCTAGTTTCTAAGGCGGCGAGTTGGCCCTCGAGTTCGTTTTCCATCTCAAACCGTAAACCCTAAACCCTAAGCCCTAAACCCTAAACCCTAAACCCTAAACCCTAGAGCTGCCGCGAAAGCCTCAGCGGCTCACCGCAGGGGCCCCAGGGGCCCCCTTGTCTTTGGGAGAAATTGCAGCGCGAAAAAAGGCCCTGAAAGGCTCAACGAAACTCTAAATCCTAAACCCTAAACCCTAAACCCTAAACCGCCGACGCGCCGGGGTGTACGTACAGCTGGTCCCGCTGCGGCGCTGCTGCGGTGCGGCCCTCCCGGCCGCCACTTTTGATGAAATAAATATTTGAATTAAAAAATAAAAACAAATTAAACATTTCAATTTAATTTAATTTCAAAAATTAACTTCAAAAAACCCGCAAAGTCACCCAGAGGTGCCCCCGCGCGCGCGGGGGCCCCGCCACCGTCAACCCCACTCAGGGGGGCCCCCTTTTCTCATTTTCTTCGTTTTTTGTTTAAATTTATAATTAATTCAAAATAAATTAAAATTAAATTATTTATTTTATTTTTTTGTTTCTTTTTTATTTCTTTTGAGCCGCGTTTTACCCCCAAAGGCACAGCAGCAGCGGCTGCCCCATCACCACCCAGCCTCTAGGGTTTAGGGTTTAGGGTTTAGAGTTTTCGACTTCGGCAGTTCCTTTTCGCTTAGATCCAGAGCCACTCTTATCGAAGGTTTAGGGTTTATGGTTAAGGGTTTGTGGTTTAGGGTTTAGCGCTTAGAGTTTAGGGTTTAGGGTTTAGGGTTTAGTGCTTTTATTTCCATCAAAATCCTCAATTCTTTTGTTCGTTCTTTTAAAAATCAAATATAAATTTAAATTAAATTAAAAGTTATATTTAATTCAAAATTAAATATTGCATTTAATTTAAAACCAAAAATCAATTTGATTTAAAGTCAAATACAATATTCAATTTAAAAGTCGAATATGAAATAAATTTAAATTATGAAACTAAATTTAAATTTCAAAAATATGAATTTAAATCAAATAAAAAACTGAAAAACTGGAATTCATTTGAAAGACTTTATCAAATACAATTTAATTAATAGAATTCTGTTTTTATTTTCAAAATGCAATTTAATTAATTTCATTTTTATTTTTGAAATGCAATTCAATTCTAAAATTTCATTTTTATTTTTAAAATGCAATTAAGTTTAATGAGTTTCATTTAAAGAAAATTTAGATTACAGGTAAAAGCAATTCAAATAAAGAGAATTCCAATTAACTCAAAAAAGGATAAAGTACAAAAAATGAATTTTCCATTTTTTAAAAAATATAAATTCAGGAGAAAATCTTTTAATGAAATAAAGAAACTTTCAAATCTTTTAAATAAAAAATTCAAAAAGTCTTTCTTCTTTAAAATCAGAAAAGTACGTTTTCACTTTATTTAGGCATTTGCACTTTAGAGAAACTGGAAATGAAAGAATACAAAAGTAGTAAAATAAATAAATAATTTAAATCTAAATAATAAAAACAAAAAATGCGCATGCATGCGGGGCCAAAAATCTCTAAAGGAACATTTTAAAACATTTAAATGTGAGACACAGTTCCCTCAAAGTACCCAAAAGAGGTTACAGGGGGCCCCTGGGGCCTCGTTAATAAAAATGGCTTTAAAAGGGTCTCAGGAGGCCCTCAAGAGGGCCCCCAGGGGCCCTAGGGGGGGCCCCCAGGGGGCCCCTTTAAGTGGCCCCCAGTGGCCTGAGTCCTTCAATAGTTCAGGGGATAATAGGGACTCTAAAGAGAGAAGTAAATAAAGAGTCCTAGAGGAATTAATTGTACCCCCAGGGGGCCCCTAGGGGCCCCAGGAGTCCCGGGGGGCCCCCGGGGGCCCCCAGGGGCCCGCTGGAGGGGCCCCCGTTGTGTCGCAGGACTTCTTTATGCCCTGATTGGGTTTTGAACTGGTTTAATTATATTTCTTTTTGAAGAATTTAAATGAATATTGGATTCGTTATTTGATAAAATCGAAAAGGTTTTTATCTGCGAACTTCACTCAAATGCACTTTTCAAACATTGAATGAAAAGCCTTTCTCAGGAGCTGCATGCAGCTCAGAAGCTGCATGCAGCTAAGTTCAAAAAGTCCCAGAAGGCCCATAATTTAATTATTTGCAAAGCGTTTTTTTGCAAAATTTCCAGAAATAGAAAATACCGTTTGGTGTTGTTGACCTCTATTTTGGTGGAAAATGTGCAGAAAAAGACAAATGTTATTTATTTATAAATGCACATTTGGGTATAAAATGAACTGACTCGCAGTAATAACTTGAAAGCAAAAAATTCCGGATTAAATAGGGGTATTTTTTGGTGTGTTTGAAGTATAATGAAGCATGCGTTTGAGGGAAGCGATAAATTGAAGTTAAATCTGGAAATTTTCATTAAAACAAAAAGAATTACCACTGAAGTTCTTTAATATCGCAGAAATGAAAGTTTTGTGCAAGGAATTTCATTTGGTGTTACGGAAGAGTTGAGAGCGCTCAGGTGTATCCTCACCTGTGTGTACGTGCACCCGGGCGGCCATTAAATGGCGCTCGACCTCCGGGAAAATTCAATTCAAATTTAAAAGTAGTTTTAAATTTAAATATAGTTTTAAATTTAAGAAATAGATTTCAAAAGTGATTCAACTGCGCCGCACAGAGCTCTCTGCATGCGTCCGAGCAGCCAAGGCGGAGAGCAGGAGCTCGCTTGCTTTCGGCTATAAAATGGGATTTTTCGAGCAGCAGAAGACCTGGAAAGCCTAAGTTGTCTATTTTAAATTGAAATTAAAACTAAAATTGTATTTTTGTCGGGCGATTGTCGCGGGAGAGCCGCGAGCGTGAGGCGGAGCTGCGTGTACACCGCAGCAGGAGCAGCTGCCGATACACTCGAGAGCCACCGGCCTTCTGCCCTCTTTTGGGGGCCACTTTTGGAGTTTTTTGTTCGTTTTTTCGCGAACTTGAAGGTCTAAATGGATTTAATTTGATTAAGGGGATTGTTTCCCGCTTTTGGGGGCTGGAAGGGCCTGGATTTCTCAGCTTTCCGCGGAGTCTCGGCGGGGCAGTGGTCTGTGGTGTCCGGCCGGGCAATCTGGATCTGCGCGGCGGCCCTCCGCGCCTGCGCGGGTTTGTTTCAGTTTTGCTTGTTTTTATTTTTGCATTTGGGGTTTACTAGGTGGATTGGGGACGGAAATGCTTCTGGCGTTGCTGCAGCTGCTGCTGCTGCTGGCGGCGGGGGCGCGGCGGCGGCGGGGTGTATGTACAGCTGGCGCGGGGTGTCTGTGGACTGTGGGGGCGCTGTTTGGGCTCGTTGGAAAGCCCTGCTGCTGCTGGTGGGTAGCAGCAGCAGAGCAGCAGCAGCAGGAAGCTGCGGAGCCCGCAAAAAGGCCCTACAGCCTGGAAGAAGTGCAGCAAACTCTGGAACTCTGGTGGCCCGAAAGCGCCGTCTTCGACTTCGACGCGGCGCTGGCGCGGGCGCGGGCGCGGGCGCTGCGGCGGGGCCCCTGGGGTGTACAGACACTCGACAAAGCGCTGCTGCAGCAGCAGCTAAACGTGGAAATGGAGAAGTTTGTGGCGCAGCAGTTTGCTGCTCTTCGCCGCGAAGACCCACTGCTGCAGCAGGTCTCGCTGCTCGCCGACTGGGACGTGCTGCTGCTGCTGCGGCAGCAGCTCACTTCCAAAAGGGTCAAAACTTCTCTTTCCGAACAACAAATTAATTCCATTTTCCAGGGGGCCCCCCGACTGTACCCTTGGCTGCCCCCCGCTGCATGCCCCCACCAGCCCCGCCCTTTGGAGGCCCTTTTGGGGGCCCTCAGCCCCACTTGTTCCCCCGACGAGGGCCCCACGCTGCTCTGAAGTGGGCCCCCAGGGGGGCCCCAAGGGTCCCCAAGGGGGTCCTTCAGGGGGCCCCGGGGGGCCCCAGGGGCCCGGGGGGGCCCCCTTTGGGAGCCAGGGGGGGCCCCTGCAGGGGGCCGCTCAGGGGGCTTGAGGGCCCCTTTAGGGGGCCCCCTCCGGGGGCCCCAGCGGGTAAGATGGCGAAGAGGCAGGGGGAACCACAAAGGTGACATGGGGGCCCCCAGGGGGCCCCCTGGGGGGCCCCCAGGGATTGACTCGGGGGCCCATGCTGCGTGGGAGGGTAGAGGGGCCCCTGAGGACCTTCTCTGGGGGCCCCTGAGTCTGCAGGTGGGGGCCGCTACGGAACTTAGGGGGGCCCCCTTTTATTTGGGTTTTTTTGGCAAGATTTGCTGCTAAAGGGGTACAGCTAAAGAGCCACAAAGAGCTCCTGCTGCAGCTAAAAGCCAGGGGCCCCCATGTGGCTGGGGGCCCCCTCCTAAACCCTTTTACAGAAGGGCCCCCGCACGGTTTAGGGGCCCTCGGGGCCCCCCCAGGGGCCCCCTGGGGCGCCCCTG
>NW_013542870.1:1037617-1040176 GCF_000499545.2 Eimeria tenella | reverse complement strand
CCCCATAGGGGGCCCCACACACTGCGTTAGGGTGGGTATTTCAGCTAGGGCTGCTGGGGGCCCCCTGCAGCACAGACAGCAGCACGGAGGGGGGCCCCCTCGATATGGGGGCCCCCTGAGTCCGGGGGCCCCCGGAGGTGAGGGGCCCCCTTAGTTGGGGGCCCCCCTGAGTTGGGGGCCCCCAAAGACATTGGCAGGTACCCTACCCTCCAGCCAAAATGGGATAAGATCCAGTGCCTGCAGCACAGCAGCAGCAGCAGCAGCAGCAGCAGCAGAGGCTGCTGGGGGGGCCCTTAAAAGCTTAGGGGGGCCCCCAGTCTACTGGGGGCCTTGGGGGCCCCTGCAGGGGCCCCTGGGGGCCCCTGACTCCTGTCGACGGCGGCCTCTCTTTTTGCTAGTCTCTTGGATCCGTGGCCCCTATACACTGCGTAGGGTTTAGGGTTTAGGGTTTAGCGTTTAGGGTTTGGGGTTAAAGAGCTCACCGCCATCTTTCATAGGCAGGCAGACGCAGCAGCCACTGGGGCCCCTCAAGGAAATAAACGGGAAACCCAAAAAAGGGTACTGCAGGGGGCGGGGGCACCCCACCCATGGGGGGGCCCCCCAGGGGGCCCCCAGAGGAGCCCCCCTGCGGGGCCTCTTCCAGGTTGTTAAGGATTATGTCTTCGATGCTGCTGATAACAAAGAGAGCTGTACCCCTTCTGCCGGGCACCTGCGTCAGCGGCCGCTGCTGCTGCTGCAGCTGCTGCTGCTGCAGCTGCTGCTGCTGCAGCTGCTGCTGCTGCTTCTGCTTCAGCTGCTGCTGCTGCTGCTCCTGCAGCTGCTGGAGGGCCCCCGGGCTGAGCAGCACTTGCTGCTGCTGCTGCTGCCTCTCTTTCCTTTCTTCTTCAGTCTCTTCCTCATACCCCAAATCAGGTACCACCCAGTCATGGGCAGCAGCACCTAGGGGCGCCCCGGGCTTCGGGAGGCATAGGGGGCCCCCTACGAGGGGGGCCCCTTGGGGGCCCCTGGGGGCCCCCCCGGGGGCCGCCGGGGGCCCCTGGGGGGCCCCCTCTGGGGGACCCAGGGGGCCCTCTGGGGCTGCCACCGCCAAGTCCACCGTAAAGGGGAAAAAGGGCAGAGAGGCAGCACACCGTACCTATGGAGCAGCAGCAGCAGCAGCAGCAGCAGCAGGCATAGGGCAGGAACGGCTTTGTCACAATCTGCAGCAGCAGAAGCAGATTGCTGCAGCTGCAGCTTCTAAGTCAACGGTCCGGGCAGAGACAGCAACAACAAAAAAGCCAGCAGCAGCAGCAGGTGAACCTGCGGCAGCAGCAGCAGTAGCAGCAATAGCAGCAAAAGGCAAAACAGCAGCAGCAGCAGCAGCTGCAGGCAAACCAGCAGCAGGAGGTAAGCTGGCAGCTAGTAACTCAGCAGCAGCACGGGCAGCAACAAGATCGTGAGCGCCAGCATTAGCAGCAGCAGCAGCAGCAGCGTACCTGTTTGCTGCTGAGGGCCTGCTGCACCTTCTGAATGAATGCAGCAACTTTTGGGGCTTCCTGGGGGCCCCACTTTCTGTGTTTTGTGTCATAAAGAAATGGAGGTGGTTCTCGATCTTTATCATGAGGATTATAATCGAAGAGGAGCTGCTGCTGCAGTTGCTGCAGCTGCTGCTGCTGCTGCTGCTGCTGCTGCTGCTGGCGACGCAGCAGCTGCTGCAGCAGCAGCTGCTGCAGCGGCAGCCCCCCCAGCCCCACTGCAGCCGCACCTGGCACTGGCACTGTCTCCATTAAGCAGCAAAACTTGGCAGCAGCTAAAGGGGCCAGAGACACAGGAGGCAGCAAAGAAGCCACGCGCAGCCCTGTGGATAAGACCTGCAGCAGCAGCAGCAACAGCAGCAGCAACAGAATCAGTAGCAGAAGCAGCAGCAGCAGAAGCACCAGCAGCAGAAGCAGCGGCAACAGCAGCAGCAGCAGCAGCAAGGGCAGCAGCCCCTCTGCCTCCGTGCACAAAATGAATTAATTTCATAAAACAAAATAAATACTGCTGCTGCGCTGCTGTTGCTGCTGCTGCTGTGGTGCACTTCGGAAGCAAGTTGCATGCAAAGGAGCAGCAAAGAACCGGGAAACTGGCATTTAATTGTATTTTTCTCAAAAGCAAAACGCATGCAAATATTAAAAAGAAATAAATAATGAAAATATTAAAAAGAAATAAATAATGAAACGGGCCCCACAGAGTTCGCAGCCGCGCAGCAGCAAAGTCGGGTGTACAGACACCGCAGCAGCACGCAGCTGCAGCGACCCCGGAAAACGGAAGAAATATAAATAAATTAAAATTAAAATTTGCATATTATTAAATTAAAATGTTAAAGTATTATAATTAAATTATGATTAAATTATAATTAAATTATAGTAATTGCTTTTTAATTTTCAAAATCCCACAGATAGGTATAATGGCAGCCAGACGCAGCAGCAACCATGCAGAAGTGCAGATCGCTGCTGCTGCTGCTGCTGCTGCTGTCGCTCCGCCTGCTGCTGCTGCTGCAGCGGGAGGGACAGCAGCAGCAGCAGCAGCTGCTGCTGC
>NW_013542870.1:1035811-1037517 GCF_000499545.2 Eimeria tenella | reverse complement strand
CCTTCTTCATCTTCTTCTGCTACTGCCACCGGCAGCAGCAGCAGCAGCAGCTGCTGCTGCTGCTGCTGTCATTACCTGCAGCAAATGAAGATGGTGACTCTCCAGGGCCTTCGCGCTGCCTACAAATCTCCACAGCACCTCAAGCAGCGCAGGCGGCAGGGGAATTGCAGCAGCAGCAGCAGCAGCAGTTGCTGCTGCTGCTGCTGCTGAGTCTGCTGCTGTTGCTGCTGCTGCTGCGTCCGCTGCTGCTCCTACTGCTGCTACTGCTCCTGCTGCGGATTCTGCTGCTGCTGCTCCTCCTCCTGCTGTTTCAGCGATGGCTCCTGCTGAGTCTGCTGCTACTGAGTCTGCTGCTGCTGCTGAGTCTGCTGCTGCTGCCGAGTCTGCTGCTGCTGCCAGCAGCTGCCGCGCATGCAGCAGCGACAAATAACCCCACAGCAGCGGGGGCAGCTCGGCGTCCGAAATTTGGGGCAGCAGCTGCGCACAAACCCTAAACCCTAAACCCTAAACCCTAAACCCTAAACCCTCACCCCCAGACCCTGAACCTAAAGTAGATTTCCTAAACCCGAAACCCTAGAACCTGAGCGCTAGGCCCTAAGCCTAAACCGCCAGCTCCTCAAAACGCCCACACTCTAAACCCTAAACCCTAAACCCTAGACCTCAAAACCTAGTGCAGTAGCTGCTCCATCCCACAGATATTCTAAACCCTAAACCCTAAACCCTAACCTACCTTGAGCAGCTGCTGCTCCACAGTGCAGCAAATTGTTTCTAAAGGCGGCAGAGAAAGCCAGCAGCAATTTGCAAGGCAAACCAGCAGCGTGGGCAGGTGGCTTGCTTCAATTTGCTGCAGCCTGCTGCTGCTGCTGCTGCTCAGGATGCTGCTGAGGCACTCCAGCAGTCTGCTGCTGCTGCAGCGCAGCCGCACCAGCCCTACCAGCAGCAGCAGCAAGTCCGGCATAGGGGTGAAGGGCAGCGAGCCGCAGGACAGCCACAGCACCTGCTGCTGCTGCTGCTGCTGCTGCAGGTGGAAGGCTACCAGCTCAACGTGTGCTGCTGCAGATGCAGCAGCAGCTTGCTCTATCGCAGCTGCTGCTTCCACAAAAGCCACAGTGTCATCTTCGCCCTGGGAGTCCGTAAGGGATGGTGCTGCTGCTGCTGCTGCTAGCGCTGCTGCTGGTGCTGCTGCTGGCTCCCGTGCTGCTGCTGCTGTTGCTGCGGCTGCTGCACCTGGTGGCAGCAGCAGCTGCTTCTCTGCTGCTGCAACAATTTGAGCCCAGTCAGTGTCTAGGGGCTCATAGTAGGCAGAAGGCAGCAGCGCATATCTGCAGCATAGAAAACCCCAAACACGAAACCCTAAACCCCAAACCCTAAACACTGAACTCATACCTAGCCATCTAAGCCTTAGGCGCTTTGGCGTGGACCTATAAACCCTAAACCCTAAACCCCAAGTTCTGCGCCTCACGCGGCTCTTTGACCTGAGCCCCAAGACCCTAAACCCTGAACCCTAAACCCTAAACCCTAAACCCTAAACCCTAGGCCCTGCGCTTTGAGCCTCAGCAGCTGGACCTGGCAGTTAAGGCCTTAATGAGGGCCTGCAGCGGGAGAGCCTCTGTGGAGTTTCTGCTGCCGAGAATCAGTCCTAGAGCAGCAACAGCAGCAGGAGAACAGAAGGGCAGCTGCTGCAGCTGCTGCTGCAGCTGCTGCAG
>NW_013542870.1:1027041-1035711 GCF_000499545.2 Eimeria tenella | reverse complement strand
TATTTTTTTATTTTGAAGTAATTTATTTTGATTTTGTGCAACGAGAGGTGGGCATGGAGTCCCTCAGGGTTAATTTTTTGCAGCAGAATCGCAGAAGGCTCGCGACAGTTCTTTTTCTTTTCCGCTGCAATTTTTTGCCACTTTTCTTTCGTTTAAGCTGCGCTGCAGCAGCAATATGAAAGAAAGATTAAATTAAAAATTAAATTTTAATTCCTCAAGGGAAATAAAGAGAGGAAAGCGTTGAAGGAAGCAGCAAGGATTGCCTTTGTTTCGGGTGTACATACACCCCAACAGTCTAAGTTGTAAAGGCGCACAAACCGCTACAACCGGCAGACGCTTCTAATATTAATTAAAAGAAGAAAATAAATTAATAACAATTTACAACAAAGAAATAAGCAAATTGAAACGAAAGAAACAAAAAATTCAAAAAAGGAGAACAAAAAAACAAACGGGAAAGCAACAAGAAAGCAGAAGCCAGAGCACGAGACGCAGCACCGATGAACTGAGGAGCAAATTAGTTTCAATAAATAATAAATAAACGAACAAAATTAGTTTTAATGAATACAAGTAAATAATTAAAATAAATAATTAAAATAAACACACAAGGAAAATAGAAAGAAACTGCAAACTGCCCATTTGCTGCTGCTCTCCTAAACTGTATGGAGTGGTGGATTTGAATTTTGCCCGTTTTCTTTTGTTTCATTCTTTTATATTTAGTTTTAACTATTTAAAACAAATAAAATCAAATAATTAATTAGAATTATTTAATTTTATTTTTTTGAATAAACAAGGAAGAGAAATTGCTCCGGAAAATATAATGGGGTCTGTTGCTGCAGAGGCGGCACAAAGTGCCTTGGGCTTTTATTTAAATCTAAAAGGTAGCAGCAGCAGCAGCTGCTGCTGCTGCTGCTGCTGTTGCAGCCTCGTCTAGCGGCAGAAGCTGTGAGACGCGGCGACTCTGCTTAAAGAGTTAATGTTTGCTGTTTGTCTTTTTATTCCTTTTGTCTTTTTATTCTTTTTGTCTGTTCTTTTTCGTTTTTATTCTTTTTGTCCTTTTATTTTTTTTGTCTTTTAATTCCTTTTTGTTTTTTATTACTTTTTGTCTTATTTCTTTTTCTTCATTTCCACAGTTTGCGCAAAGACATATTTCTCTCGGCTTCTTTCTTCATCACCTGAAATGCAATTGGAGAAACACAATTATTTTACTTTATTTAAAAAATGAGATAAATAAATCATTTTATCTACTTAAAAATAAAATAAATTTAAAATAATAAAAAAGAAGGAAATATGAAAAACAAAACGAAAAAGAAAGGATTACAGACAAGTTCAAAGACAACAAGAAAGTTAAAACAAAATAATCAGAAATTAAAAACTGCTGCAGAAACGAATAAAAACAAAAAAATAAAATAAATAAATCGTAATGAAAAGGCAAAAAAGCAAAAGGAAACGCCAAGAGCGCTCAAAGCCAAAACAATTAAATCTCAGCAGCAGCAAAAAGGCAAAACGACAAAAAGAAAGAAACAAATAAATATAAGACATTAAAAATAAAAACCAAAAAATAAAATAAAATAAAAGTAAAAAACAAATGAAAAAGAAAAATAATTCAAATGGCAAAAGTGGAAAACATTTAAAGACAGTCGAAGTAACGCGAGCTTGCCTTCGGCAGTTTTCAAATTCAAAAAGACGAATTGAATTCAATTGATACAATTGACTCAATTAATTCAATTAATTTAACTAATTTAATTAATTGAAACAAATAATTAATTAATTTAATTAATTTTATCAATTAATTGTTCAAAAATAAAAAAAAAACAAACCTTCGCCACCGCCATTTCAAAGTCTTCTTGCGTCACATGCATTCGCCTCTCGCGCAAGGCGAACATCCCCGCCTCCGTGCAAACAGCCTGATGGAAATAAACAAACAGACAAATAAATAAATAATAAATAAATAAATAATAAATAAATAAATGAAAACAAGTTGTAAATGGCCAATCAAGAAGGAGCGAAACGGTGTGAATGGACCAGTTCAATTCAGAAACGCACGCGAACAACAAGCACCCTTTTCAAGAAAAGGAAAAATAAAAAAGGAAAATAATAAAAATAAAACTGTTTTTAAAATAAAGTAATTAAAGAAAAAAGTTTCTTTATTGAAGTTTTATTTCCCTTTCTGTTCATTCCGCTATTTGCCTGTCACAGCACTGGCAGCCGGGAGCACACAAATGAAGTTCAGAACACGCAGCAAACCCTAAACCCTAAACTCTAAACCCTAAACCCTGAACCCTAAACCCTAAACCCCAAACCCTAGACTCCAGACCCTCGGGTGCAGATCAGCAAACTTCCTGAGGCTTTCCATGAAGAGTTGCGCGTTCGTCGCTGAGTGCTGACGCGCAGCCGCGGCCCCCAAGCCCCAAACCCTAACCCTAAACCCTAAACCCTAAACCCTAAACCCTAGACAACAGGCACCTTGGCTTCTGCACCAGATGCGCCGTTCGTCTCCTGGGCAATCTTCTTGAGGTCTATTCCCCTCACGAGATTCATCTTGCGGCTGTGGATCTTGAGGATTTCAGTGCGGGCCTGGAAAGCAGCAGAATACGCAGCTTTCTTGCAGAATATTTGCAAATAAATTCTTTTAATTGCAAAATATTTCAAAATTTATTTATTTGCATCCAAAATATGTCCGTTTTGGCAGCCAGAAACGCAAATTCCTGCTGCTGCTGCTCTGCATGCGTCGAGAAACCTGCGCTGCAGCAGCAAAATGGCTCAAGCGCGAAGCAGCAAGTACTTATTTGAAGCAATTTAAGGATCTTTCCGGGCATTTTGAAATGTATTTCTTTAAATAAGAAGAAGGAAGACATGCAAGAGCTTTAAATACATCAAACAGGCAAAAAATTGAAAAGAAATTCAAGATTTCTGCTGCTGCAAGTGCCCACCTCCAGGTTCGGCTGGGGAAATTCAATCTTCCGGTCAATTCGGCCTGGCCTCAAAAGCGCTTCGTCCAAAATGTCAATTCTATTCGTGCACATAATCACCTGCAGCAGCAGCAGCAGCAGCAGCCGCTAATATATTCAGCTCCCCCCTTCCCATGCCCCGGAGTCTTTGTCTAATTAAGCGGCAGCCAAAACTTGGCAAAGTAAAAACAAAAAGGCATTCAAAGATCGCCTCAAATGAGCTCCGAAATCAGCAGCAAAAGAGAAACAAATTCTGCAAACATGCGTTTGTGCATTGCATAATATACGTTTATGTGTGCAGTATGGATGGAAATGCATGTAAAAATAGATAATACATGCATAAAGTATATATATACAACATTAAAATGGTAGATAAATGCATAAATAAGTACAATGGTGCATAAATGCACATATTCAAATTCTGCGCACATGCACTGTCACGCAGCCTGCTGGCAGCCACTTGGCCCGCAAACGAATGAAACTCATTTAAACATCTTCTCCAAACAGCAGAAGCAAAAGGTGTGGAGTTGACTAAAGCGAATTGAATAAATCTTGTGAAAGAGCAGCAAAAGCCACCCATGTGCATGCATTTTCGGATGCATCAACGCCGAAGAAGAAAACGTTCAAACTTTGCACAAATCGGGCTCCGGGGCCCAAAACGCTGCCGCCACAAGTCCTCTTTTTTCGCAGCAGCAAAAGTGCAGAATCCTGGGAACGAATCCTGGAGTGCTGCAGCTGGCGCTGCTGCTGCGCGTTTCCGCCGCTGCTGCTGCTGCGGGTTCCGCGCCGCGATCCGCGCCGCCACAGGGCCTGAGCCCGAACACTTGAACGAAAAAGAACGAAAAACACTAAAATTCAAACTGTCGCGGCTCAGGACCTTGATGTTCTTGGTGCTTTCGAACCCGTCGAGCTGGTTGAGCAGCTCCATCATGGTGCGCTGCACCTCGGAGTCGCCGTGCTCGCCCTCCGTGCGCTGCGAGCCTATCGAGTCGATCTCGTCCATAAAAATTATCGAAGGCGCGTGCTGCCGCGCCATCACGAAGAGTTCCCGCACCATCCGCGAGCCCTCCCCGATGTACTTCTGCACCAGCTCGCCCCCCGAGACGCGGATGAAGGTGCAGTCCGTGTGGTGGGCCACCGCCCGCGCCAGCAGCGTCTTCCCCGTCCCGGGCGGCCCGTACAGCAGCACGCCCTGCAGCAGCAGCAGCAGCAGCAGCAGCAGCAGCGTCACACCCGGCGGCAGCGGCGCCGCCACACACCTGGCAGCAGCAGCACCACCCGCCCCGCCGCCGCCCCGCAGCAGCAGCACCCCACGACCACCCCCGCCGCCCCCAGCAGCAGCAGCAGCAGCAGCAGCAGCGGGAGACCTTGGGCTGGGAAATGCCGAGGGACTCGAAGAGTTCGGGGTGCTTGATGGGGAGCTCGATGACCTCCTTGACCTCCTTGATTTGCTGCTCGAGGCCGCCGACCATCTCGTAAGTGCTGTCGGGAACTTTTTCCACTTTCATCAGAGACACCAGCGGGTCCACCTTCGAAGGCAGCACTGCATGCAGCCGGTAGCAGTCGTTCAGCAGCGCCACGCGCGAGTTCGGCGTGCACTGCGCCAGGTCCACGCTCTTCGAGACCTCCACCACGTACTTGCCCTCGGGGGTCACCTGCAGCAGCAGCAGCAGCAGCAGCAGCAGCGGCAGCAGCGGCAGCAGCGGCAGCGCGGCGGGGGGGTGGGCGTGGGGGGTGCGGCGGTGAAGTGGTGGGAGGAGCAGCAGCAGCAGGGGCGGTGGAAGGGGCAGCAGCAGCAGCAGGAGTGGTCGGAGGGGCAGCAGCAGCAGCAGGAGTGGTCGGAGGGGCAGCAGCAGCAGCAGCAGCAGTGGTAGTTGTGGTGGCAGCAGCAGCAGCAGTGGTAGTTGTAGGAGGAGCAGCAGCAGCAGCAGTGGGGGTGGTGGAAGTAGTGGTGTTAGTAGTAGTAGCAGCAACAGCAGCAGCAGGAATCTGAAAACCTAGATTCGGGTTTTGACTGGGAGGGGAGTGCAGCAGCAGCAGCAGCAGCAAAGAGAAGAAGACGAAAGCGAAGCTCTTCAAAAGCAAAAAGAAGAAAAAAGGTAAAATCAAAAGCAATCAAAACAGAAAAGAATAAAAAGATAAAAAATCAACAAAAAAGAAAACGGTAAAAAGAAAACAAAAGAAAGACAAAAAGAGGCAGCGGAAGAAACGGGAAAGACAGCAAAAAGAGTTGAACGAAAACGAAACGAAAGAACAATAAAATAAAACAAAATAAATCAAATAAAATAAATCAAATAATAAAGTAAAAAAATAAAATAAATAAAATAAAATAAATCTCACTTTGACCAAAACTTTGTCGCGGCCCATTACCTTCACCACTTCCCCCACATAAGAGCCCGGCTCCAGCAGCAGCTGGATTTCCTCCCGCAGCTCCCGCACTGCAGCAGCAGCAGCAGCAGAAGCAGCAGCAGCAGCAGCGATAACGGTCCTCCAGCAGTCCCCGCGGCAACTCAGCCCCTAAACCCTAAACCCTAAGCCCTAAGCCCTGGAGTTGAGCTGCAACAGCCAACCGCGGTGCTGCTGCAGTCCTCAGCAGCAGCAGCAGCAGCAGCAAATGAGCAGCTGCTGCACAGTCAACCGCAGCAGCGAACGCCACGCAGCAGCAGCAGCAGCAGCAAGCTGACCCTTTGCGTTGAATTCGTTTCTCTGGGCCTCAAGTCTTTGTTTGTTTTGAGTCTTCTCCGCAATTGTTCTTTCGAGCTGCTCGACTTTTGACTCTAAATAGCGGCGAAGTCCCTCGCCGCTGCTGCTGTTGCTGCTGCTGCTTTGCTGCGCGGCGTCGCCAGCAGCAGCAGCAGCAGCCTTCGTGGCTGCTGCTGCTGCTGCAGGCTGCTGCACTGCGACGTCGACGCTCATTCCGGCAAAAGGTGCTGACACAGAGGCTAAGGGAGCAGCAGCAGCAGTTCGGGGCTGCCTCCGCGCGCATGCAGCTGCATGCACAGGAAGGACCACTGCAGCAGAAATGGACCACTGGTCACTTCAGGGGCCCCCGCAGGCGCAGAAGCCGCTGCGGCTGCGCACAGCGGGCGGATCGCTGGGTGTAGCAAACCGCGGCCAGGCCGACTGCAGCAGACACGGGCAGCTGGGGCTGCTGAAACTGGCGCTGCGGAGGGTCAAAGTCGAGTCTTTGGGCCAAAAAAGGAAAGAAAACTCTTAAGAAACTGCGAAAAAGGGGAGCGGGAGAGCTGGCGGCTGCCCAGAGAGCTGCGGCGGATGTGCAGAAGCTGAACGCCGGCCATGCGCCGCCACCGAAGAACGTGCAAGTGTTGTTCGCTTTCTTTCGAGGAAAAAACGAAATAAATTCCACTTAATGTGCGACTCACTGGAGGCGAAAGCCGCTTTCGTCCAAGGAGAGCCCCAATGCGTGCCTATTGCATGTATGAAGCACAGAGGCTGTGTCGCAGAGAGTAGCGCCGCCCGGCCCGCCGCTGGCCTCTGTTTTGTTTGCGAATGGACCTCGAAAAAGAAATGCAATTTAAAAAGAACAAAACCTGAAAAGTGAGTTATTTCCGCTTCGTGGGAGGCGGCGGCGACGGGCAGTCGGCCTCTGTTTCGGGTGTCTTCATGGTGAGTTATGAACCGCCCATGGCATGATCGGCGCGGTCAGTTGGTCTGGAATTCATGCAGTAAGCTGGTTTTAAATTGGATAATTGGAATAAACTGGTCTTTTTCTTCTCGATTTTCCCCGAGATCGGCAGCATGACGCAGCTCGCTTCCCATTTCGAGACCTTCCACGGCGGCCCGCTGCACGCCATTTCCTTCGACTTGTACGGCACCAAAGTCGCCACCGCCAGCAGCGACGAGTCCATTCGTCTTTGGGAAGTTTCGGGGGACTCTAGAGGCGCTCAGTTTTTGCAGGAGCTGCACGGCCACAGCGGGCCTGTCTGGCAGGTGAGTTGCAGCAGCAGCTGCAGCAGCAAGCAGCTTCCTCGGAAGCTGCTCCGCGGCGAATCTCACGCTGAGACGCCACTAATTGTCGTTTTTAATCAGCAACACAACACTGTGCATGCAGCAGCGCATGCAGCAGAGGCAAAAAAGAGGAAGATCGCTCGTATTCCTCTTCTTGCAAATTCCCGGCGACGCCCCGCCTGCTCTCCCGAGCACATTTTTAGGCTTTCAAGTGCAGCACGAGCAGCAGCAGCAGTAGCAGAAGCAGCAGGAGAACACTCTGCATTCTGCGTTCGAATTTAGTCAGATCTGTCGGGAATTTTGAGCTTTTTTCTCGAGTCGTTCGTTTTTGTCTTCATTTCATCTGCACTTTGCATGCAAGTTGCGCCAACTTTTGTCGATTTTTCTGGTTTTTTCTCGAATTTGTGCCCCCTTCCCCCCCGAAATGGTACTTAATAATGATATAACAATTCAGTAATGTTTAATTTCTTTTTAAAGCTTTTTTCGCAATCTTTTGCAAATTTGCAAAAGTTGAATTGCGGAAGCTGCTGCTGCGCAGGTCTGCTGGGCTCACCCCCGCTTCGGGCAGCTGCTGGGCTCCTGCGGCTACGACAGAAGAGTTGTGCTGTGGCAGCAGCAAGAAGGCTCTGGAGGTTTTGCTGCAGTTTATTCCAACGAAGACCATTTGGCTTCCGTGAATGCTTTGGCCTTTGCGCCGGAGGCCGCGGGGCTGCTGCTGGCAGCAGGCAGCAGCGACAACCGCGTCCGCCTCTGGGAGGTCGACTCTTCAAAGGTGAGCTCCCGCTGCTGCTGCTGCTGCTGCTGCACTGCTGCTGCTGCTGCTGCTGCTGTATTTTGTTGGCGTTTTGCATGCGTGCGGGGGCATGCCTTCCGGTAGATACACCTGGTGGAGTGTAATTTTAGCTTTTCCTGAGTAGAACAGAAGGCCATTTGTGGTCCATTGCATGCATGCGTGCATGCATGCAAGGACGCATGCATGCATGCATGAATGCATGCATGCATGCGCGCATGCATGCATGCATGTTTGGGTTTTGCCTAGCTGGTGTGCATGCATGGTTGCGTGGATGGCTGTGCGTCTGCCTAGTTGGCTGCAGCTGGCCTGCAGGCGTGTGCGGTTCCTTGCATGCATGAATGCATGCAAGGCCGCATGCATGCATGCATGCATGCATGCAAGAATGCATGCGTTTGGGGGCTGTGCGTGCATGCGTGTGGGGCTGCAGCAGTGCACGGAGCTGCCGCCAATGGAGGGCGAGCAGCACTCGGACTGGGTAAGAGATGTGGCCTTCAGGCCGCAAGGTGCTGCTGCTGTGCTGCTGCCGGGGGCTTTGCTGCTGGCTTCCTGCAGCGAAGACAAGACTGTGAAGCTCTGGCTGGGCGAGCCCCCCGCCCCGCAGCAGCAGCAGCAGCAGCAGCAGCAGCAGCCGCAGCAGTACAAGTGGCGGCTGCTGCAGACCCTCGTCTTCGACGCTCCCGTCTGGAGAGTCTCCTGGAGCAGCAGCGGGACTTTATTAGCTGCTGCATGCGGCGACTCTGCTGTTTTACTGCTGAAGGAAAATGTGCACGGCAGCTGGGAACTGGTCACGGACTTGGCAGAGAAGGCCGCGCTGCAGCAGCAGCAGCAGCAGCAGGTGCAGCAGCAGAAGCAGCCGCCCCCGCAGACGCAGCAGCAGGCGGCGCAGATGCAGCAGCAGCAGGCCCTCACCCAGATGCAGCCGGGGCAGCAGCCGCCCATGCAGCAGCAGCAGCAGCAGCA
>NW_013542870.1:1022744-1026941 GCF_000499545.2 Eimeria tenella | reverse complement strand
GCAGCAGCAGCAGCAGCAGCAGCAGGAAGCAGGCGGCATGGTCCCGCGGCCGCCTGCTGCTGGCAGCCTGGGGGCCCCCCCGCCCCATCCAGGGCCTGCAGCAGCAGCAACAACCATGGGGGGGCCCATGGGGGGCCCCATGGGGGCCCCCATGGCAGCAATGGCCTCGGGGGCCCCCCAGCCCTTTGGGATGCCCCCAGCCCCTCCTCTGCCCCGCCCGGGGGCCTTTGGGGGGCCCCCCCCAGTGCAGCAGGGTACAGGGTTTGCCCCTCAAGGGGGGCCCCCCATGAGGGGCCCCATGCCTCCTCCCATGCCCCAAGGGTACTAGATGGGGCCCCGGGGGCCCCAGAGGGGGCCCCTCTGCATGCAACCAAGTGGCTGCGGGGGGCCCCTCTTTAAACAAATTACGAAGATCAATTAGAACGGGGCTTTGAAAGGCAGGGGCCCCCCGGGGGCCCCTCCTGTAGCTGCAGGAAAGGGTCTGGTGTCCCCCAGGGGCCCCTGGGGGCCCCTTTTGTAGCTGCAGGAAAGGGTCTGGGGCTCCAGGGGCCTCCCAGGGGCCCCTTCAATAGCTGTACGAAGGAGTGCGGGGCCCCTGGGGGCCCCAGGGGCCCCGCAGGGGCAAAGAAAACTTTTCGGGTGAAGTGAACAGGCCAGAAGAGGCAAAGAGTGCTGCTGCTGCTGCTGCTGCTGCTGCAGAAAGAGCAGCAGGAAATAGAGAGAGGGATAGGGACATGTCTAATTAGATTCTCCGGGGAACCCTAAACCCTAAACCCTGGCGGGGGAGTGAGTCGTTAGGCGAAAGATAAAGCGGCCCGGAAGAAGTTTTTGGGGTTTTAATAAATCCAGTGTACGTACACTCCAGATTAGCTGGTTCAGCTGTACGTACACCTCACGGAAGCCTCGCGAATTTGCCAATTTCGGGTGTACGTACACCTCGCCAGCTGCGCACTTGGTTCCCGATTTCCGGTGTACGTACACTTCAAATTAATTTCAATTTTTTGAACTCCCAAAGGTGATTTGCGCGGCTGCAGCGGCGCTGCCACAGCAGCGTCAGCAGCAACAGCAGCAGCAGTGGCAGCAGCAGCGGCAGCTGCCAGCAACGGCAGCGGCGCCCGCTTAAGCCAATTTGTGACACGCAGGCCCAAAGTGCTGCTGCTCCTCATGCATGCTGCTGCAGCACTGCAGCAGCAGCGGCAGCAACAGGGAAGCTCGGGGCCCCTAGAAGCAGCAAAAGGCAAAGAGTGAGGAAGAAAATAAATAAAAGAAAAGGAGATAAACAAGCCCAACGCGGGAAAAGAAACAAAGAAAGAAATAAACTTTAATGTTAGTGAACTGAACATAAAAACTTTAGAAAATAAAATGCCAAATAGACCAACAAAAAAGATGTTTAGCGCTAGGCTTTGCATGCAAGCATGCATGCATGCATGCTTGCATGCAAGCTCACTCAATAGATGTCTTTGTACATATTTGCCCACTTCTAATCAATGTATATATATTTGTTTATTTTATCCATTCATTCATTTATTTTATCTATCTATTTATTTATTTATTTGCTTTTATGTCTTCCTCTCTACGTAAATATTTATATATGGTGTACAGACACTTTTTTCTCAAATGAATCACTCGTGTGTAAAAGCTCCACACTACAAATGAATATAAATATATATATTTTAAATAAATAAATAGACATCTATATATATACCTATTAATATTATATATATATATAATATTAATAGTTATGTATATATTCTTATATATATATATGTATATATATAAATATATATATATATATACATCTACGTAAGTATACAAATATATAAATGCGTCATTTATGTACAAGTAGATATACTTTTAAAAAGGCTTATTGTGTTTGCATGCATGCAAACGCATGCACTGAAAAACAATAAATTTTCATGAAATGTGCCCTTTTGCATTAATATATATTAAAAATACATACTATATTTATCCTTTATATATATTTAGAATAAGTATTATATTATCTTTTATATGTATTTATCTTCTGCATATCTTTATGATAAATATTATATTTATCTCTTATATGGGTCTATAATAAATATTGTATTTGTCTTTTCGACAAATCTGCATAAATACGACACACTTATGACTAAATACATGCACTTTCCGCCGCGCAGTTCATAGCTGCATGCATGCATGCATGCAAGAAATGCAATTTGTTTAGAAACTTATATTTCTCGGCAGAAAATGAGAAAAAAACAAGCTCTACTTTCGCATTTGCGCACATATAGTCAATTTGTTTCTACATCTTTTATAGCTGAATGCATGCATGCATGCATGCATGCATACATGGAAGCCATTCTATATATACTGTATATGTGCAATCAATAATGTACATATTAATGCATGCATGCATGCACGCATGCATGCGCCCTCGAGGCGACACGCAGAGAAGCTCATGCATACAAATACAGCTGGACTAAATCCATATGAATATATATATATATATATATATATATATAAGTATATATATATATATATGTGTATATATATCTAGCGCCTACATATCTGTATATCTACATGTATATAACAAGATCTGTATCTTTATCTACTTCTGTTTATCTAAATAAAAATACATATTTGAATACACACTTTGCTCTTCAGGTTTATTTCCCCTATTTAAATGTGCAAGAAGAAATAAATAAATTCGAAAAATGAAACAGCTGCATAGCACACTTATTTCGTAGCTGTACATACACCCGAGCCCTGCATGCAAAGACAAAAGAGTATTTTACTTCATTTTGCAACCGAAATCCCCTAAAACAAGAGAAACAATGCAAATATTTAAATTATTAAATCTATTTTTATTAATTTTAAGGAGCAAAAAGTGTAAAAAGTAAAAAGTCAAACAACTGCTGCTTCCCGTCTGCATGCGCTGCAGAGAGAATGGCCACAGCTGCTCAGTTTATTACTTTATTTAATCTTTAACAATAAATAATTAATAAAATAAAAGACCATTATGTGCAAATAACACATCTTGAAGCATAATTAAAATATATATAATGCAGTTTTTAGAAACAAGTTCGTATGCCCCGCACAAAGCCAGCAGCAGAGTAGCAGCTCATGCATGCAGCAACGCATGCATGCAGCAACGCATGCATGCGGCAACGCATGCATGCAGCAACACATGCATGCAGCAACGCATATATGCAGCAACGCATGCATGCAGCAACGCATGCATGCAGCGACAGCAGCAGAAAACCGCAAACTTCGCCGCCCAGGCGGGCGCATGCACGCACGCATGCATGCATGCACGCATGCATGCATGCATACTTGCATGCGTGCATGCATGCATGCATGCATGCATGCACGCAGTCAGTTGCCCACAGGATACTCTGAGGGGTCTTTGTGGCCCCCCATCCAGGAGCCAGCTCCTGCCTTTGCTGTTGAAATGCACGGCACGAAAGAGGGCCGCCGGTTCCGCCCTGCTGCTGCTGCTGCTGCTGCTGCTGCTGAGGGGGACCGGTAGGAGGAAAGACTAGAGCCGTAAGACGAACAACTAGTAAACAGCAGCAGCAGCAGCAGCAGCAGCACATGCAGACAATGCGCGCTGAGTAGAGGCCTTCAAAAGCTAGCAGCAGCAGCAGCAGCACTTGCAACAGCAGCAGATGCAGCAGCAGCAGTAGTACTTGCAGCAGCCACAGATGCAGCAGCAGCAGCAGCAGCAGAAAGTTAGATAAGGCCTACCTGCGGCTTGTGTCTAAGGAAGAGGAGGGCGACGCGACTGCTTCAATTGGCTCCGCTGCTGCTGCTGCTTCTCGCTGCTGCTGCTGCGGCTGCTGTAGCTCTTCCGGCTGCTGCAGCTGCTGCGGAGGAGGCCACGAGCTTCCTGGAGCCTTTGCTGCTGCTGGTGCTGCATCTGCTGCAGTCTCTGGTAAAGTGCTGCTGCTGCTTCTTCCGCCCGTAACCCACTCTCCTCGATTTTGCAGTTCTCCCGAGCTCCTTCGCCTCAGCTGCTGCTGCTGCAGCTGCTGCTGCTGCTGCAGCTGCTGCTGCTGCTGCAGCTGCTGCTGCTGCTGCAGCTGCTGCTGCTGCTGCAGCTGCTGCTGCTGCTGCATCCGCTGCGGGACTTTCGAATCATCAAATGTTGCAGATGCCGAGGGGCCCCAGCAAAGGGACGGAACAGCAAGAGAGGGAGCAAAAGAGCTCGCCATTGCT